>NC_088922.1:34000000-34045000 GCF_038396675.1 Hydra vulgaris
TTCAGCAACAACAAAATCTTGACAGTCTTTGTCTTATTCAAGATGTCCCAAAAAGATGGAACAGCACTTATTTGATGCTTGAAAGATTAAACAAATTAAAAATTCCAGTTCAACTATACTTAGCAGAACGTTCTGACTTAATGACTTTTTCTACTTTTGAATGGACACTTATATCAAGCATTATTAAACTGCTAAAACCTTTTTTCCAATTAACTCAGGAAATGAGTTCAGAAATAAAAACTTTGTCCTCTGTTATTCCAAATATATGCACATTAAATAAATATATGTCGAAATGTCAAGTTGATTTAAGTATTCAAAAAACTCAGAGTCAACTTAAAACTTATTTAAAAAATCAATTTTGCGCAGAAGCAAACGATGTAAAGTCTTTGCACATCACGAAAAATAGGTGCTATGTTATGGCTACATCAATAGATCCAAGATATAAGTTTTCTTTTTTTGATGATGATACCAAAAAACAGGCTAAGTATTGGTTAATAAATGATGTTTTATCCTTTGAAAAAACAATAGTTTGTTCAGAAGAAGTAGATTTTCATGTAATGAATCACCACAATTAAAGTTTTCAGTAAATACTGAAAAAGAAGAAAACTCACTTGAATTGAATATAAATGCAACATCTGAAAAAACGATACCTTCCAAAAAAGGAAAAGTAGAAAAAAATCGAATGAGATTTTGATTAAAAAAGAAATTAAAAAATTTATTTCTGAACCACTGGTAGACAGAAAATGCTGTCCATTGAAGGCTTGGATGCAAGAAGAACGATTTCCTCTATTAAAAGAAACTGTTTTAAAACACCTATGCACTCCAGCATCATCCGTATTTTCAGAAAGAATGTTCTCAGAATATGGTAACATCTATGAGAAAAAAAGATCTAGATTATTACCTAAAACAGGAGAAATGCTTTTATTCATCACAATGGTAGAAAAATAGATTAACTCTTTTATTTGCTTTTACTCATTTGAAAATAGTTATTTGTTGAAATTTTGTTTGTCATTTTCTATGTATTTTTTCTTTCTTATGTAATACACTGCAACCATTTTCTATAGACGCATGTAGAATTTAGCGGATTTACAGTGTTACAGTGGTAATAAAATTGTTCCAACGATACTTTTGAATAAGTATATGTAAGAAAACAATGATCAATTATGCATCTGATTATTAATTGTCTTGATTGTATTAAAATAATTAAATTTTTAATATTCACGTGGCAATTTTCTATAGACGCACTAAAGTTTTTACGAGTTTTGTTGCAAGTTTCTTATATTCTGTAGTATTTTTTATTTTGTGAATCGAAATTAAGTTGAACTTAACCAAATGCCAAAAGGAAAGTTCCTTACCAATATTGAAAAAGGTCAAATATCGGCTTATCATCGAGAAAAAGATCCAAATCGAGAAATTGCAAGAAGATTGAAGAGATCAGGTCACGTCACCCGTAATTTCTTAAAAAATCCAACAGATTATGCAACAATCAAGCAGAACCAAAGAAATCTAAGGTTTCAGGCCGTGAAAAATGCAGAATTGTTCGACTCACGTCAAATTCATCACGACATCACGTCAAGTTTGGAAACAATTAATTAGATTTGGGTTTAAATTTTTGCAAGGAGACGATTAGGAAAGTTCTTAAAGACATCTCACACATTGTACGATCAAAAGTGAATAAAGCACCAAACTTGAAGTCCGTTCACAAACAGAAACGGATGGAATTCGCCCGCGAAAACATGGCACACGATTGGAAACAAGTATAGAATTTTAGGTTAAATTCTCATGAATACGTAAGATGTCTAAATAGTTGAATATTTTTGTTTTCAATACCAGGTGATTTTTTCGGACGAGAAAAAGTTTAATCTTGATAGTCCTGATATTTTTAGTGGTTTCTGGCGTGATTTGAGGAGAGAACCTAAATATTTTTCGACAAAGAATTTTGGTGGTGGATCTTCGATGGTTTGGTTTTGGTTTTGTGCAACAGGAAAGTTAAATTTAGCATTTACATCTTGCAAAATAAAAAATTCTGAATTCATTGATGTGCTAAAATTATGTTTGATTCCATTTAAAAACAAATATCAACGCAAAAAGTTTGTTTTTCAGCAAGACAACGCCAGCATTCACTCTAGTAACGAGACTAAAGCTTGGTTTGAAGCTAAAAAAATTGAGCAAATGTGGTGACCTGCTCGCAATCTAGATTTGAATCCTGTTGAAAACATATGGGGAATCCTTGTAAGACGTATCTATGCTGACCAGAAGCAATATAACTCTGTGGCAGAGCTAAAAGTAGCGGTATCAGAATGCTGGGAGGATATGAAGCCAAAAGTGCTGGAAAACTTGGTGGGAAGTATGCCAAAACAAATTTATCAAGTAATTGAGCGCAAAAGAGGTCCAGTCGAGTATTAAAATGTGATAAAAACATTTTTTTTCGATAGTTTTGTTAATAACTGTGAACTGCGTCTATAGAAAATAGTCAGTTATCTTTTAAAATTAATTCATTTATGATTGACCTCTTTTAAATTTTGATTTTTTTTTGGTGGTAATTTTCATTATTTTTTGATACTTTATTTATAATTTATTGAAATACACTATTAAAACCAAGTTAAGTACGTTTTTAAGACATAATCCACATGCACCTATAAAAAATGGTCGCAGTGTATAAGACTTGTTGCTTTATAAAATTTGTTAATTGGAGTTACGAGCCATCCATAAAGTATGTAGACACGCATGAGGAGTGTGGGAATACCAAAATATCATATCCGGCCATATCCGGCCGGATAATTAACATATCTGGCCAGATACCGAATACCGGATTATCCGGCATTTCGGCCGAATAATCCGGCCGGATATCATATCCGTTACACCTCTACTTTGAAGCCTACTGAAATGCAAAATTTATATGTAGTTGATATGCAGTTATATGAGACTACTGGTGGAGTACTTTTGCATACAAAGATTATATACAGTTTTACCAAACTACTGGTGAAGAATTTTATTTATAAATTGACTTATATGTTAATTATAAAGAGTTGAAAATTTTGAAAGAGTTTTTTAAAGAAGTAAATTTGTACTGGTTTCAAAACTAGCTTATATGTTCCATGTAATATATAAACTCTAAAGGGATTTTCTTTTCATGTTTTGTTTCAACATTAGTGTGGAGGAGACTATGTTATTTTGTTTTTATTAAATATCTCTAATAAAACGTCTTTAAATCATTAAACATTTTTTCCAAGTTTAGAAAAACTTTGGCAGGGTACATTAACTTATATATAAAAAATGACAATTGAATAATAATACTCCATTTGAAAATTTGACTAAAGAAGTAAAATTTATGTTTGTCTACTAAACAGTAATTTTTTGCACAGTTACATATAAACACTGACATTAAAAGCAAGAAAAAGTATTGAAGTCAAATAAGTTAACCAAGTAAAAGTGAATTATGGCATCAAAAAAAATGCAAATGATTGTGGCATTTATTTTTTTTTTTTTATTTTTTTTTTGTAATAATTGAAAAAAAAAAAGATAAAAAAAAATCAAATTAAGTGGTAAAAATTAAATGTTTTAATGGAAAAAGAGTTATAAAGAAAAAATAATAAAATTTTTAGAAAAAAGAGCGAAGTTATTTGTCATGCTATGTGTTTTTGTTATTATAAAATGTGTTTTGTATGTATAAACTGTTAAAGTATTCAACGTAAATTTGCTTGTGTGCAATTTTTCTACCCTTGGTTCTCCATTAAGATGTGGTATGTTAAGAGTTTCTCCATCAGGTAATAAATTTACTATATCAAAACAAATATGTATAAGCTAAATTGTAAATGTGAAAAGATTTATAAATGTGTTTCTGGTCAAATGTAATGTCCCTGTTCTAAGAAACCTACTCAATACAAAGTTTGTATGTAGTTGTATCAGACTAATAGTAAAGTACTTAAAGTATGCAAATGTAAATTTTAAGCTGGAGCAGAGATGTTCTAAGCTCGTTACTGTATCTTTATACTAACTTGTTTATTATAAAGATTTAAACATTTAAGTTTTTGTAAAAAGAAAATTTTTATAGCTGTTTTACAGAACTAGCTTACACGTTCCATGTAATTCTATGAACTCTGAAAATATTACTTTTTAACCTAAATTTTGAGAAGGCTGATTAAGAGTACATCAAAATTTTTTATTACTTAACTCTAATAAAACATCATCCTTTAAACACATTTTGTGAAAATTAAAAAAAGTTTGGCAGAATATTTTAACTTATATGAAGTTTTATAATAGGATGACAATTAGATTTAATAATCTATTTGAAAACAGGATAATATTATTTTATAATAGGACACCAATTGGACATTAATAATCTATTTGAAATTTTAACAAAAGAAGTAATATTTGTTTTTCAACAAACAGTTCTTTTGTACAGTTAAATGGGTCATTCCATGCCAAGTGGTGCAAATTTTAATGAGGTCCCTCATGGACCATCTCAGATTTTATTGAAATTTTTTGATTTTGTACATATATATGTTAAAAGCATGTTTTGAAAATTTTAGATCAATATCTAATATGGTTCTTGAGAAAACGCTATTTAAGTAGCGGGCTATTTTGCATAAAATTTCACTCTACAAGAAAAAAGGGTTTTTTCATCATTTTTAACAGCCAATAACTTTTGAACAAGTTAGTTTTATACTTCAATTATTATAAGATAGCAAGTGTGCTGTGGATACTTTGAAAAAAGAAAAAAATATTATTTCTGGCATCTTAACTTTTTCCATAATGGCGGGGAAAAGTTGATTTTTTTGTTTTAAGAAAAAGTTTTTTTGTGATTTTAAAGACCTTAATCTTAAAAACTAGTTACAAAGTTAATACAAATCAAATTGCCTGCTGATCTACATGTGGTGGATAAACATTTTAAAAAAAATCAGTTGATTAAAGAGCTGCATTCAAAAGTTATAGGTCTCCAAAATGAGTCAGATCGAGATTTTCGTAAAATTGATCTGTGATGCAAAGCATCTGTTACCTAAGATGGCACTTTTTTTTTTTTATAAAATTTTTTATACGCATCAATTAAAGACTGTTAATTAATAAAAACCAAAAAAATTAATGGGCGCTTATTTATAACCCCCAAAAGGTAGCCTCTAAAAGTCAGGTAAATTTTCCATAAAATTCTGAAATTGACATAATAAATAAATGCATTGAATTATATAATGTTATTTATTATGAAATATCAATTAAAAAATATCAATGCTTAAAGCCTTTTAATCCCTTTAGATAAAGAACTTTTAAATCCCAATAGATAAAGTCCCCTCCCCTCTGTCCCCTCCCCTCTTTATAATACAATAATTTTTTTAATGAAAAACAAACAAAATGTTTTTAAGAAAATAAACAAAAATAATAAAATTTACAAAAAGTTAAATTTCTCAAATAATAAAATAATCTCATTGATTTCTTTTAAGTCAATACTATAAAATCTTCCACTGTTTGACTGGACTTTAAGAGATTGCACTTTGCATAAAATATGCATTAGAGGCACCCAACAAAGATCATCTCTGCATGGCCACGTAAACTTGTTACATAAAGACTTTTTCATGAATTTCATATTAAGATCTTGATGCTCTTCTGAAATACTAAGAATATTTCCTAAATACCATTGAGCATCGTAAACGCAGGCCACATATTCTTCTGGTGAGTAACTGGAAATTTTATTAATATAAATTCTGCAAGTAGAAAAATCCACATTAGTGCAAATAATATCAAATGAGACTCTTCTTATTTTTATTGAGGTAAGTGACATTGGGATAAAACTGTGGTGGTTTCGTGTCCCAGGTATTGTCGAACAAGAACGATATCTCTCTTCCAAATTGAAGTTTGTAGTATGTGTTTCTATTGAAACTTTGTCAACAAAAAAAAAAGATATTCCTTTGACGTGTTGAACACACCAGCTGTACATTTTGCTTGGTGTGTCAATAGGATCGTTTAGTGATTGTAGACTGGCTCGTGCAACAAGACGTTTCACTGTTCCACCAACACCATCACAAGGGCTTTTACCATGCGATGTTGCAAAAAAGTGCCACTCTGCAGTCATGTCAAAATCGTGTTTATGGTAGCATAAGTTGATAAGATTTTTGTAATTTTTATATTGTGATGCAGCTCCATCACTAAAATAGATAATGTGTTCAAATGTTTGTAATTGTTTAAGTTTATCAATAACATTACCGATAAAGCAATGAACAGCATCTGTTCCATGTTTCAGATGATCTGATATAACACAATAACTTTGACTATCAAGTTTTCCATCTTTTATAAAATACGCAACAAAGGGGTGCACAGTTGCTTGGCTGTTATTCCAGTGAAAACCTTGCACTGCATCCTGTATTAGAAAACTATAGTTTTCTGCAAAGTCAAGAAGAACCAAAGCTTGATTTTCTTTTAAATTAGTTTTCAAATGTTGGTAGTAGGTGGCTTGACTTTTTGATATAAAATGATGCACTCGTAAACTATCTAACTGTTCATAAACCATTTCAATAAGTTCATCTAAAGGTAGAGTTGCTGGTACTAAAGTACATTGGTAATTTGATTTTTGCCATTGATAAAAGTTAACTTCACTAATTTCTTTTTCTGTAAACAAAGTGTCAATGTAGTCTAACAAAACCTTTTTAGCAGGACATTTATCGCAGCTATGCAGCATACAATCTCTATTTTCAATGCTACAAACCATTAATTTTAATAAGATTTTGTAATCAGAAATTCCAGGAATTTTCTGTACAAGGAGCTTTACATTTTGATGGTACTGGCAAACACAAACTGCATGCAGACCAGAAGCACCACCCACAGGAATGCACCACTTGGGCCTTAGCTCACAAAATTTTGAAAATCCAACTTTAAGATAATTATATTTCTTTTTAAACTCAATATGTAGCTCTTTCATATTGACTAGTAGAAGGCGCTTTTGGATATGTTGCTTTTTACTATCTACTTTAACTGAAACAAACTCTTTTTTTCCTGGACAAACCCTTGAATATTCATCGCATTCGTAGAAATGAACAACCTCTGTAATTACATCTTCACTTAGTTTTCTACCCGATTTTGGAGAAGGTTTTGATAGTATTCCACTTTTTTTACTTAATTTTCTGGCTTGTACTACAGATCTTTTTGAAGTAAAAAAAAAACTTCTGAGTTTTCTCTATTGACCAACTGTCTGGACTGAGTGTAAGAAGTGTGATTTTTTCAGAATTTGACAATGTTTTTTCAAATTTTGACTTAATTTGAGTCATAATATTGTCTAAATCTGTGTTTGTTTTTTTCAAACATTTTTTTGAGGGTGATTCAATTCCACAAAGTGCAGCTATTTCTAAACCTAGCACATTGGCAACAGCCTTTTGTGTATGAGCTCTTACGCTATCAATTTTACGCTTTCCATATGCAACTCTATCTTTTTTTGAAACAAGTTTTAGAGGTGAGCATCCAAAACTTGCAATACTTGAATTAAGATCTTCTTTTAATGTATGGTTGTCAGCATAAATTTCTTTTTCTTGGAGTTCATTTTCTTTTGTATTATGTTTGCAATTCAGAACTTTTCTGCAACTAGTGCAAATTTTTTGACCAGGTATTAAACCAAAATCTTTGGCATATGAAAGACTGATAACTCTAAGAGAATCTAAAAAACAACGGAAATAATTATTAAATATTTTTTTATTTATTTAGTGTTATTAAGGTATTTTTATTAAATTAAGATATTAAATATTGAAACTTACTTTTCACATTTTTTGCGTGCTTGTTCAACGGATTACAACAATACCTGCGATGTTCATTCTCATACCTCGACAAGTAAACTTTCTCGTGATAGCTACAAATAAAATCTATGGGATTTATTTTGCTTCTCAAAGAAATAAGCTCTTGGTTTAGTTTAGACAGTTCTTGGTAGCGTTTACTTTTATTAGATAGATAGCACTGTTCATTTAATGCTTTACCAATACAGCAAGTAGAAAGCTCAGGCATATTACTTATTATTAATTAGTTCTAAAATACAACAATTTATTTGGTTTTATTAGTACTTTTTAGATTGACATACTAGTAATATAGAATTAAATGAAACAATAACTAAACTTTTAAAAAGTAATAATTTTTTATGGAAAAGCGCCCATTAATTTTTTAGGTTTTTATTAATTAACAGTCTTTAATTGATGCGTATAAAAAATTTTATAAAAAAAAAAAAGTGCCATCTTAGGTAACAGATGCTTTGCATCACAGATCAATTTTACGAAAATCTCGATCTGACTCATTTTGGAGACCTATAACTTTTGAATGCAGCTCTTTAATCAACTGATTTTTTTAAAAATGTTTATCCACCACATGTAGATCAGCAGGCAATTTGATTTGTATTAACTTTGTAACTAGTTTTTAAGATTAAGGTCTTTAAAATCACAAAAAAAACTTTTTCTTAAAACAAAAAAATCAACTTTTCCCCGCCATTATGGAAAAAGTTAAGATGCCAGAAATAATATTTTTTTCTTTTTTCAAAGTATCCACAGCACACTTGCTATCTTATAATAATTGAAGTATAAAACTAACTTGTTCAAAAGTTATTGGCTGTTAAAAATGATGAAAAAACCCTTTTTTCTTGTAGAGTGAAATTTTATGCAAAATAGCCCGCTACTTAAATAGCGTTTTCTCAAGAACCATATTAGATATTGATCTAAAATTTTCAAAACATGCTTTTAACATATATATGTACAAAATCAAAAAATTTCAATAAAATCTGAGATGGTCCATAAGGGACCTTTGCACCACTTGGCATGGAATGACCCAAATATAAGCTTTGGTATTACAAGCTAGCAAAGAGTATCAATTATTTTTATATCATTATACAAGAGGTATTCAAAAAATTCAAAAAAAGCACACGTGATTTATTGGTTATACCAAAAATTACATAATAAAATTTTGAAATACAGAATACATTTTATTAAATTTTTTTTTCATTTTTCTAGATTTTTTTTGTTTCAGGAGTATCTAATGTAAAATAAACTGATAGCGAAATAAACATAAAATTTATCAAATTTTGTTGCTTTATTTAATAGTATTTACCATTAATTGTTATTAGAAGGTAAACATTTTTTTATCAATTATAGAATAACCAATCTTATGTTCAGGTTAACAGCTATATATCAACAAACATGTGTTTTATATGTATTGACTCTTGAAACTTAAATAAACTTTGTATATTCAGGGTAAAAGGAACAAAAATTATATTGGGGGGGGGGGGCAGTACTACCCGTAATCGTTTTAGGGACCTTTTTTTTTATTTTTTAGTCATTTTTTGAGTCAATTTCTTCAAAATTATTTATTTGAAAAATTATTGGGGGGCAAATGCCCCTGCTGCCCACCTGGTTGCTACGGGTCTGATGTTTTCAATTTTTTCTTGTTTCTACCTTTTTACACTTAATTCTTCATAAAGGTGTGATAAAAGTTAAGAGTTATTCTTTTTGGTAATCAATTCACTATATCAAAACACACTTGCGGACATCACAAGATCATAAACTTTTGCTTATATATATATATATATATATATATATATATATATATATATATATATATATATATATATATATATATATATATATATATATATATATATATATATATATATATATATGTATATGTATATATTTATTTATATATATATATGTACATAGATATATATATACATATATATATATATATATATATATATATATATATATATATATATATATATATATATATATATATGTACAAATATATATATATATATATATATATATATATATATATATATATATGTAGATATTTATATATATATGTACATATATATATTTATATATATATATACATATATATATATATGTATATCTTATGAAAAAACAGTAATAAGTCAAATTTTTATTTTCTGGTTTATTTTTTTTTTTTTTTTAAACATCTTCGCTTCCAACAAGGCTGCAACTAATTAAAGTTGGAAGTTACTGTAAGAGAAAAGATGAAGATTGTAGAGCAAGATAACGATTGACGGACAATTTAAAAGATTCCAAATTATATGAATCAGGAAAGCAAAATGAAGGAAGCGAATTCCAAAAAACTGATGTTCAAGGAAAAAAACTAGACGAATAAACGTTTTTGGAGCACTTAGGAACAGTCACAGAAAAAGGATTACACTTAATCGAATGACGAGTAACACAAGAATGAATTTTAGTAGATGGCACAAGAGACGCTAGCTCTTTAGAGCAGTGCCCATTATAGTATTTGTAGAAAAGAGAAAGAGAAGCAACAATTTTCTGGTTTATAGTTTGTTATAGTGGTTGTCTTTTTTGTCTTAGAGTTATAAAAACCATTAGGAAAACAAACTACTTTTTAAATCTTTGTTTTTAAAAAAATATAAAAATCACAGATGTTTTGAGTTGCAAAGTTTTGCAAAAGTATAAGTACTATATTATTATACTATATTGTACTATATATATATTATAGTACTATATTGTATAAAATTTGATAGAAAATCATACTTTTTTTATTATTATTGTTTGATTTTTTATGCAACTATTCAATTTCACTTAAATTGTTCAGTAAGCTTTTTGACATTTGTTTGGATTATAACATACGCGCTAAAGCCTCTCTTTCACAATTAGCCAATCAGATTGCGCATATCTCTGCCTATTCTGAGCCTGTATAGGGTTTCAAAATATGCAAACGGGGCACTGTTTCAAGTTTTTCAACAAACTCTTACGACTGTAAAGAAACTTTTTTTAAATTATACATTCATAAGTTCTATGATGGCTCTTACTAAATTATATGGTCATACATAAATACAGTATATATATATATATATATATATATATATATATATATATATATATATATATATATATATATATATATATATATATATATATATATATATATATATATACTGTATTTATGTATGACCATATAAAGTTTTTACTAATTTATTATTGCTCTGTTCTTTTAGAACAATGAGCACTATGTTTGTAGAATACACTAACATAATTTATATATATATATATATATATATATATATATATATATATATATATATATATATATATATATATATATATATAATACAGAAAGTTCTTATAAGCCATACAAAAAACCTAATGACGAATTATTGTATATTAATGTGAATTCGAACCATCCCCCTCAAATTTCAAAACAAATTCCAATTTCAATTAACAATAGGCTGAACCAAAACTCTTCTAATGAAAATATTTTTAACTCCTCTAAACGCGTTTATGAAGATGCCCTTAAAAAAAGTGGCTTTCAAAATTTCGAGCTAAAATTTGAAAAGAAAATTGCAAAAAAGCGTAATAAAAATAGAAACATAATTTGGTACAGCAAAAATGTTTCAACAAATATAGGTAAAATTTTTCTAAAATTAGTAGACAAACATATTCCTCCCTCTAATAAATTACATAAGATTTTTAACTGAAATACCATTAAAGTAATTTATAGTTGTACAAAAAATTTAGAAAGAATTATAAAAGGCCACAACTACGCGTTAATAAGAATGAACATATAAAAGAAAAAAACACTGATTATTGTAATTGTAAACAAAAAGTAGATTGCCCTTTAAATGGAAAATGTCTTTCGAAAAATATAATTTACAAGTGCATTGTTTCCTCACAAAATAACCCTGATAAACAATATATTGGCTTAACCGTGGGGAATGGAAAAACGTTATGCCAACCACAAACAGTCGTTTAAACACAAAAAATATTCAAAAGAATATATATATATATATATATATATATATATATATATATATATATATATATATATATATATATATATATATTACCACTTAATATTACCACTTTATTTTGTCAATATAAATTATACAAACAAATATAATATATATTGATAAAACTATATCTTGACTAAATTATACAAACAAATATAATATATATTGATAAAACTATATCTTGACTAAAGTACAATAGAACTGTGTGATACATGCATAAAGTTTATTTTAAAACTTTAGAGTCTTCTACTAAGCTGTCAAAATATATTTGGGATTTAAAAGAAAAAAATAAAAATTTTAATTTACAATGGTCTATTCTAAAATCTGCCTCTGCTTATAATAACATTTCCAAAAAATGTATGCTATGTTTGCAAGAAAAATTTTAAATAATTACTCATTTAAATCAAGAAAATTTATTAAATAAAAAATCTGAATTAATTTCTAAATGTAGGCACGAAAATAAATACCTCTTAAAAAATTATAAAAACAAATGACCAAATTAAACTATTCCCATTCCAAAGAAAATTATTTAATAATTACTTTCTGTAACTTCCCGTTAACAAAAAAAATATAGTAATTAAAAAATTTTTTATAAGAATTTAATTTTTTATAATAACTTCCTGAAAAATATCTTTTTCTATAAATTGAATTTTTTTTTGAGATTTAGTAACTCTTCCTGATTATCCAGCAATAGTGAAACTTAAAGTAGAAGATAAAAATTAGATAAGTGTTTTTTACTAATTTATATATATATATATATATATATATATATATATATATATATATATATATATATATATATATATATATATATATATATATATATATATATATATATATATATTACCACTTAATATTACCACTTTATTTTGTCAATATAAATTATACAAACAAATATAATATATATTGATAAAACTATATCTTGACTAAAGTACAATAGAACTGTGTGATACATGCATAAAGTTTATTTTAAAACTTTAGAGTCTTCTATTTCAAAAAATTCAAGAAACATTTTTTTTTTTCTTTAATTCTTAGTTAACATGCCCTTATGTAATTTGGTTCAACCCCCTATTGTGGGGGGGGGGGGTGGAACCAATTTACATTTCTAGTTCTTTTTCATTTTTTTGTATTCTTTTTTTAGGGTCAAATTTTAGTTCAAAATTTTTAAAATCACTTTTTTTAAGGGCATCTTCAAATATTTATTTAGAAGAATTGAATACATTTTTATTAGAGGAGTTTTGGTTTAGCCTGTTATTAATTGAAATCAGGATTTGTTTTAGAATTTGGGGTGGATGATTTGAGTTAATATTAATATACAATAATTCATCATTTGGCTTTTTGATAGGCTTATATGAATTTTCAGAGAGGTTAAAAGTGACATTAAGAAAATTCACAATTTTTAAATTTATGTTTATTTCGATTTGAAAGCCAATATTTTAAATAATTTTTATAGTATCTTTTCTAATTTTATTGAGCTGTGGACCAGATTTTTTATGCATTACTATTAAACCATCATCGCGATAAAGGCCTAAGTCTTTTATATTGATTATTTTACTTAATAAATCTAAAATATATAGTCCAACATAAATTCATAAATTTCTGCTCCGTCATAACTGCCCATTGTTACATCAAAGCAGTCATATATGTTTTTCTTTTACCAAGTTTCCTTATTGAAATAAAATGAGGTTTTTCTACAATCTGCAGTTATTGAGGGGTAAAAATCATTAATGTCAAATTGAATAAATGTACAGCCATTTTTATTTTCGATTATGGAGAACCAATTTATAACATCAGTGGTATTTTTCCACTGTTGCAAATTTAATTTATTTCTAAGAATTTTATTAATTTTGTCCAATTTAATTTTGCTTACATATCCAATGTCACTTTTTGAGGAAACCAATAACCTACAAGGAAGTTTGTTTTGAAAATTCGGTTTATGATCTTTTAGTGTTACAAAGGCTTGGGCAGGGGCAGTTGATTCGATTCTGTTATCAAAGTTTATTTTTTTAGCAATACTTTGCGCTTCTAAATTAATTGCGTTTTCCAAATTTTTAGGGGCTTTCTTATAAGAACTAGTAATATTGTTGCGTAAAAATTTTTCATAGTTTTCTGTTGTGAGTTGGTTAATGTTATTTGTTTTATCAGCAAAAACCAAAATATAAGGGTTTGATTTAATTTTTTTTAACATCTAACTTTAGTTCTGTTTGAAATTCATTTTTATAGGGCGAAACTTTATTGTTTTAATTAAATGCACTAGGTCATTTTCAAAATTTTTCAAATCAGGTATGAAAGGTGGGGTATTTTTTGTTTTAAATCCATAATTATCACTATCTTGGTTATTATTAAATACATCATCTGTGTTTTTATTTGGTTTTAAAAAAAATAGCTTTCCAACCAATTTTTTTAATAAAATGCTCAACTTTTTTAATCAAAAAAATAGTATAACTTTTATCATCTAATATAGGTATATTTTTCAACGAGTAAGTGAAATTATTAGTTTCCGTATTTACACAAAATGTTAAAATACAATTAAAAGTGCTCAACAAATGTTAATAAATCTTTTAATGAATGCATAAAGCTATTTCTATCTAGATTATTTCTACTCCAACTAGCAATTGCTCTACCATATTTATACAAGTAGAACTTCTATTAGAAATAACTTTGTATACATAATATTGAGCAATGATTTTTTTTTTTTTAGCTTAAACAACTGTACGTTAGGTAAAAAAATACAACAAATATTTATTTCACCTTATAAAGAATGACAGTTATAAATATTAAAAAACCTAAATTTTGACTAAAGAACTAAAGAGATGTAAGATGCACACATAAAGTGATTCAGAGACTTCAAGTTCTAAGCTTCAAGAATCAGGTTGCTTTTTTAAATTTATCACGTGTATGGAAACTTTTTAATAATTTTTCAAAATTGGTTTTATATCTAATATTCTTAACTAAATACTTCAACGTAAGTCTATATAAAAGATTGGAGTGTGTAACCTTTTGTATTGTTTTTTAATATCAATTTAGAATGAAAAATGGTATGTATCACAATTGTTTGCACATTAGAGAAGCTAGTCCTGATATTGCAGTGCAAAAAGTTGCCAAATGTAAGTTCATCTGTTTTTATCTAACATTTTATGCTAAATAAAACCAAATAATTATTTTTCAAAAAGTTAAAAATGTGTATTTATTTTTAACAAGTTAATAAATAATACATAAAACATTTCTTCAACAAGTTTTTTTTTTAGGTACCCCAAGAAGTCCTTACGGTCTTATCACAGAGCACCGCAGATGAGCATTTAATTGGAAGTTCACACCTCCTTCCTAACCGATGTTGCCTATGATGATACCCAGAGGTGGGATTCGAACCACGGATCCTTTGTTTCTGAGGCAAGTGCGCTACTATTGCACTAAAAAAAAAATCCAGAGAATCGTTGCTGCACTTTATTGTTATGATGAACTGCCATCAGTTTTAAGCCTATAAGTGGAACACATATTTTAATAAATGTTGACTTTTCATTTTTCAAAAGATGCTATAGTATTTAATTTAATTTTCAGTTTTCTTTAGCTGTTTTTCATTAATATTTTACTCTGTTCTAATTTTGTTTTTTCTTTTATAATAGGTTTTCAATATACAGTATTTATGGATACCATGATACCAGATATACCATGTCTAATGTCTGAAATCAAAAAGTCTTTATCTGCAGTGAAAATTCCTTGAGGAAAAGACTGAGCTTGAAGATTCATTATTTTTTTATGATAAGATAAATGATATAACAAGGTTTAATGAAAATTAAATAGTTTTACATAAAAAAAGTAAAGTTTTGTTGTTATATTCTTGTTTAAATTTATGTATAAAATTTTCCTAAATAAGATAAAATGTGATCAAACTAAGTATTTTCTATGATTTTTTAAGGACTTTTCAGCTTCTGCTACTAATGTATTGGATGAAATTATGTTAAAATGTTTTATAACATTGTTTAAGAATGCTGGAACTTATGGAAATAGATCATTTAAAAAAAAAACTTTATATAAAGTAATTATAGATAATTTTTTAATAAATGTGGTGCGGATGTTGTTTATATTGTTCCTTTTATATACTGTGTGAAATTTTACATTACTTATTTCTTCTTATTATTATTTACATTTTGATTTATTTTTTTACATTCTAGTGAAATGCATGAAAGATTTCTATGGTTTTTTTCTTCTTAGGAACATTAGTGTCATATGCTGCAAAATTCGATATGTTCTTTAAGTTGATAGGCGATCGTTTGAAGAAGCTCTTAATAGAATAGCATAAAAAGAAGCTCTTAATAGAATAGCATAAAAATTACTATATTATGTTTTTGTATGCTTAAATTGTAAATAAAATGTTTAAACTTTTTTAAGATTTTTTTTCTGTATAACATAAGTTATTTACTTAAATAACTTATACTTAAAAAAAAAGTTTTTTAGGAAAATGTTACTCAGTGGGCACGGTACGTTTTTAAAACTTTTTTTAGACGTTTTTATAAGGTTTAAACCTCATAAAAACGTCCAAAGAACATTTTAAAAACGTACTATGCCCACTGGGTAAAAACGATAGAACGTTTTTTTAGACTTAATAAAAACCAATAAATAATGTTTTCAGAAAAACGTCCGTTCTCCACTTCATATGGATGTTCAAAAAACCAATAAAGTACGTTTTTTGTAGGACCCTTAAGGTGGTAGTATACCATTAAAAAAAAATCTGGCATTATAACATTTTTTTCAATTTATAATAGTGCATAACATATATTATATGATTAAAATAAAAGTAAAAATTTAAAAAAACTAATTATGCGCATAATTATTGATAGACAAAAGCCTAAAAATGAATAACTGGCGACAGGGTTTTTTCAGCAACCGTAAATAAATTTGAACTGAAATTTTGGCTTGTGATCCTTTACTTATGCAATTACAACACACTAAAAGTTTTGGATTTTGACCAAAAAAGTCAAAATATATGCATTTTAGTCATATTTGGAAGTTTTGGTGTTATTTGAGAACACAAAATCACTTACAAAAGTAGAACACAATTAGCTGTAAACGTAATTCTAGTAGAGGTTGCAAATACATGTGTTACAAACAAGTGTGCCAAATTTCAGATTTAATCGGTTATCGGTTTGAAAAATATCTCCGTCGCCAGGCTATAAAACATGATTTTGAGAAAAACTCAATTTAAAAATAAAAACAAAAAAAAAATTGTTCAAAACTCCCCACTTCCATAAATTGCACCTTCTAATGTTTCGTTTTGATCACAAAAACCTTTTTGTATAGGTCTTAGTTTCTTGCGTCTTAATTTCACTATACTTGTGCATTGCTTTTCTGCTTTAGAAATGCGCTTTGAGTCATTTACAAGACAAAAGTTATGTAAATTGCATCCTACTGTTATTTCAAGCTTATCAATTAACGTCTCTGAAAATTTTAGTCCATTATTAAAGTATAGGACAGCTGATGCTACTCCAACACATAAGGCAGTTCTTTCAACAAATATATCTTTGGGACACCGCTTCCAAATTAATTGATTGTTTCCAAATCAATTGAATCTTTTAGAAAAGTGCAAACACTTTTCTAAAAGAATATCACTTCCAAGATCTATAAATATTGGTTTTATAAAATCTCGAACAGCAGCAGGAATACAAATATTTTCTTTGTATGTTTTTTCTCCAGTTACTTTATCAGCCTGGAATTTGCGCCAAAAATCCTTAGTGCGCAAACAAAATTGATGGCGTGTTTCATTGTCATAACTTTCAGAACAGTAAAAAAGAACAGCTGCTACATTTTTTTTCATTACATATAAACTACCTATGTTCTGTCTGATTGCTTTGCCATAGTAATTTTGCAATGTGTTAATAACATTTTCTGTCAAACGACCTGTTCCTCCTAGTTTTTTACCATCACTTAAAATTTCTTTGCTGCTTTTTTTTAAGTATCTTAAACGCGTGCCAACTCGTTTTTGAATATGACCAATGCACTCTGCTTTTTTAATTTCTACATTATGTCCATAAGGTTTAGCAGCAACAACACTGGTATAAGAACTACTATCTCCGTCACCAAGATATGTGGTATACCTTAAATTGTTTTTCTTTTCAGAACGATGAAAAAGTTTTAAAACACCACTTGATTCCATAGCCGATGATGATCCAGTATGACTAATTTTATACATTTGGTAATGTGATGACTGAAACTTTTCATATTCAACTGGGTACGTGTATTTTTTTAACTTCCATATTGAACATAATTTACATGTTTTTGTTTCTATTTGAATATCAATACATTTACCACTTTCAACTGAAATTGCAGAAACAACTCGGTTATTTGAAGTAAAACCACGTTTTTGCCATGAACCATCGAAGCTACACATAATGTCTCTTGATGTTTCACTTGCAGGGATTAATTCATCAGCAGCATTTTTCATGTTTTGGTCGACTAAATTTTGATAAACATCTAACAGGCTATGTGAAGTTTTATTGTAGCTTTTTTTGTTCATAGATGGCTTCATATTCATTATTCCACAAAATTTTTTTAATGATGATAACCCTTTACCCATTTCACGAAAAGCCACAATGACACGTGTGTTAATATCAAATGGTTTTTGTCCACTACATTTGCTTTTACTAGGCTCTTGTTGTTTGATTAAATTTTTTTTACAAAATGTAGCAGATGAAAAAAACTCAGTTTTCCAAGTGCAACTGTTACAACATATTTTTAAACCAATATTTAAACTTTTTTTAGGAATCAAACATTAAGTAAACATTATCTTCACACAAATTCGGGCATTTCAGTAGCAATATAACGTTTTCCAACAGACTAAAGTTCATGACAAAGTTAAAATCTAAACTTTGAAAATCTTGAAAATCTCTATCAGCAATATTTAATTTTTTTGAAGAAGCAGAATATGTGGCAGATTCAACAAAAGATAAAGTTTTCGTTTCTGAAGAAGGAATCTTAGTATATCTGTTTCCCCGAAATTTTGCTTTTTTATTATTGTATATTCTATTAGATAATTGTTTTTTCTTTGATCCACCCATATTATTTTTATTTTAAAAAGATAAAAGATTTACTATAGCATAAATAATAAAGTTTGAATGCAGCTTAAACCAAGAAGCGAATTGCGTCAATTAAGCCACCATACTAAACTAATTAACAAGAAGTTGTTGCAGTCTACAACTTTGCACTTAAAAGAGTTGACAAGGTAAGTATTTTATGGCTTTTTTATGGTTTAACTTGTTTCTTCCTCCTCCTTGTTTATTTATTATCTGAACTGAAATTTCAGTCCCCCCATCTCTTAAATTAAGCAAGCGAGAGTACTTTGATAATGATTTAAGTTTTATTTATTTTAATAAAATTTTTTGCAAATTAGTAATATTTTAATTATTCAATTAGTAACGATTTTTAATATTGAAAAGTGCAAAGTAATGAATGTTGGATGAATTTTGTATTTTGTTTGCTTCTGTATTATTTTAAATATTTTAAATTGCATATTTATTACATTATTATGTTGTAAACAGATCGCATGAATTTTTTTAACGGCGCACCCAAAACTCGGTAAATGACAAAAAATTTTGCTTTACTGCTGAAAAGTAAATTTTCATTGACAAAATAATTAAATTAGACTTAGGGATTGTCCATAAATTAGAAGGAGAGAAAAGAGGTTAGTAGATTTGTGACGACTCGTCACAAAACATGTCAAAAAGCAGTCAAAAAATGCGTGACGTAATTTAACTGTGTTTTATCTTTACTACGTTTTCATGGTTTTTTCTACGTATTTACTTTTTTACGACAACATAAAGAATAAGCTGCTTGACTGCAGATTTACCTATAAATGTACCCAAAATATATCTCAAACACTTAAAAAAGCTGATGAAATCCCTGGTCCAAAGTACAAGACAGCTTTACAAAATTATCATAAACAACATAAAAAGCAATTTTCACTTTAAATATAAAAATTAAATGCAAATAGGTAGTTCTATAAGGTAACTCTTATCTGCTATTTGAGCCACTTTGTCAAACAAATTTAACCCAATTTTGCATCGTTTCTCGTGCATCCATTTTCGGAATAAAATTGTTTTGCCTAATTTTAATTTTGATCTACATACTTATTTGCACCTTTTCAGAATCCGGCTGAAAAATCGTTTACTTTATCTCATATAATTAAAACTTGATAATAATATTTATATTATGGAAATATTTATTAAACTTTATTATCTATACTACAAAGTGATATTATTTATTATTTATTATGTATTGTTTTATTATGTTATACTTATAGGTACTTAAAAACCGATAATATTGTTTACACTAGCATAAGGTTCTGACGACAAGAACTTTGCTGAACTTCTTTCAGATCTTGCGTATCTTCTTTTTACGAACGCAAGCATTCAAGAAGAGCGGACACGATTTTACCACGAGGAAAACTTAAAAAAAAAAAAAAAAACATTTGGATTTGTACTTTACATTTGAAAAAATATGCAAGTTTAATCTAAAAGATTTATTTCTATTTTATCACGTATATATACTATGGCAGTAACACTTACAGAAATAAAAAAAATGTTAAAAGAAATGTTTAGAGAATTCAAAAAAGAAATGTTTCGTAAGCGAGAGAAAACTGTTATTGATATTATTGGCGCTAATATAAAAATAATTAACGACAGATTAGACAAAACAGAGTTAAACATCAACGTGAATGCAAACAAAATTAAAGAACTTACAAAGGAATTGGAAAGTATTAAGGATAGTCTAAACTACAACGAAGATCTAGTTGAAAAAAAAATCATAACAACAATAAATAAGTAGATAAAAAAAAATTCGAACATACTAATATAGAAAAATTTATGAAGGAAAAGCAACGAAACCTGGAATTTAGATTAAGAAAAAATAACCTACGAATTGATGGAATTGATGAAAATGGGCAAGAATCATGGGGGGACTCTGAAGAAAAAGTTCACACATTCTTCTGGCAAAAAACTTCGACTGAAAAATATCGAAATTGAACGTGCCCGCCGCACTGGATTGAAGAAAGATAGACGACTGAGGGCTGAGACTGAGGACAAGAATAGTACTTAACCTGCAGAAACACAAAGACAAAATAAGAACCTTGAAAGAATCTCATCGACTAAAAGGCACGAATTCCTTCATTAACGAAGACTTTTCTCGTGAGACCGTTGCTATTCTAAGAAAGTTATTTGCGGAAGTTAAACAAAGGCGCTCAAATGGTGAAAATGTAACGGTAAGATATGACAAAATTATTTATCTTAACAATAATTCTAAAATCTTAACAAATAACTAGCACTCCTAAAAAAAAATCGTTTTATTTTTTTTCTTTCCATTCATTATCATGGCCATGACTAATAACTTTGTATCCAATTTTTTTAACTTACCCAAGTAGCAGCGCTCGTATGGGCCTGTGCCGGTTACGCCAGTTTTGGCGATCTAATCACGGGACATTAAAACTCCATGAAAGGCACGCCGGAGCCGATACGAACCGTTGTCGTACCGAAAATGATTCACCAGAGCTGGTTTGCCAGTTAGCAACTGTTATGTGGTCCTTTTGCGACATCCCAGTACTGGAGATAAATACTTGTTACATAAAAAGAGGTTCCATAAATATTCTGCGTAATAATAAATCAATTTTCTCCACATTGTTTACTTAAATTTTGTTAAGTTATGTTTGTATTGTCTTTTAATTCCACATCTTCATAATTATTCAATTCATACATTCATTTTAAATTTTAAATAAATGAATAAAAACAAACAAAGATATACATCAACGCATATACATACATAAACTATATACACACATGCACACAGATGTATATATATATATATATATATATATATATATATATATATATATATATGAATCTTATGTACTTATGTATGTATGTTATGTATGTGTGTGTGTAATGTATGTTATGTATGTATGCATTGTATGTATGTATGTATGCATGTACGTATGTATGTATGTACAAAAATATATACAGTGGTGGCTCAAAAAATTAGAGCCACCCAACATTTTTACAAATTTTCATATTCTGAAGCTGATTTTCCCTATATTTTGTAATGAGTTAAATTTACAACTATTTATTTTGGGAATATAGGATATAAATAATAGTAAATGACAAAAATATAGAAGTGTAACGTATATTTAGGAAAAATAAATAAGATATACAAAATATTGTACACAAAATCACTAATACTTAGTGTGGCCACCTTTTGCAGCAATTACGGCTTCAACTCTTCTGGTCATACTTTTGATGAGGTTTTGACAATTCTTTTTTATTTTCTCGCTGTGGTGCCAAACATTTATTAATTTTTCAATCAAATCTCTTTTATTTGTTATAAGATTTTTACTTATATCCCTCTTTAACAATTCCCATAAATTTTCTATGGGATTTAGGTCGGGCGAGTTTCCTGGCCAGGGTAATACATGGATTTTTTCAGCCTCTAAAAACTTTGTTACAGTTTTTGCCTTATGGCATGGAGCAGAGTAGTGCTGGAAGGTAAAGTTCCCATTCGGATTCCACTCCATTGCTTGAGGAATCATTCTTTCCTTCAAGACTTGGATGTACTGGTCCTGCCGCATTGTATTTTTTACAATGTATAACCTTCCAGTACCCTGGCTACTAATGACTGACCAGACCATAATTTTTAGCGGGTGCTTCACCCTCTCCACAAGACAATCTTCATTGAACATTTCACCTGTCCTTCTTCGGACGAAATTAGTTTTATTTATTCGAATTTCCAATGTGGATTCATCTGAGAAGCAAACCTAAAATTTTCAAAATTGGGTTAATATTTTTGATGAAATACTTATATTCTTTTTTTATAATATGGTATTCGTTTAAATTTTAATGTGTTTATGAAGAGAAACTGAGTACTTACTCTTTCCCAATCATCAGTGGTAAAATGGCGATGATTTTTAGCCCATTGGAGACGTTTATCCTTCATTGCCTGGGTGAGTCTTGGTTTTTTGGCTGGTCTACAGGCCTTAAACCCCTGCTCCGCCATTCCTCTCCAATGTGTTGCAAGGGATATTGTTATACCTTCATTGTTTATGATTTCCTTAAGGACTTTTTTCAATTTTCTCCTATTTTCTATCACAATATCCCTTATTTTTCTTTCGGTGCGAGGCGTTGTAATTCGATTTCGTCCACAATTTTTTCTTTTATTCAATTTTAGTGATTGATTATTGTCCAGTTTTCTTTTAATCCTATCGACTGTTGCTCTGGAAACATTCACACACTTGGCAATTTGCCTGTTGGAATGAATTCCACTCGACAAATAATCTTGAATAAGCCCTAGTTTTGTGGGAGAAATATCTTTCTCTCTGCCCATACCTTAAAAACACCAATTATTTTAAAAAATAGCAAAATTTACCTAAATATGATAAAAAAGTTGTAAAATAATGATAACTTACTTGTAAATAGAATATATAATAAGTGTTGAATAGTAAAATAAACAAATTTTGGTGTAAAAATATAAAATCAACAAATAAAAACCGCCAGAAACACAACTATCGCCCAGTACAACACGTGCTAAAATGTGACATCTTCTGCAATAATGCAACTAACTTCACTCTAAACCGCTCAATAGTGTTGTCATTGTAAAAATATGTTCAAAACAAAGTAATTAACAATGACAAAAACTGGACATCCGTATGTATTTTAATTAATTTCACAGTCGAAACTCAAATATTGTCTAAATTTCGAGGTGGCTCTAATTTTTTGAGCCACCGCTGTATATATATATATATATATATATATATACATATATATATATATATATATATATATACATATATATATATATATATATATATATATATATATATATATATATATATATATATATATATATATATATATATATAATATATACATACATATATATATATATATACATACATATATATATATATATATATATATATACATACATATATATATATATATATATATATATATATATTTATATATATATATATATATATATATATATATATATATATATATATATATATATATATATATATATATATATATATATATATATATATATATATATATATATACATATATTGATTTTAAAGATTTTAATAATGAGTTATTGAACTAAAAAAAGAAAAATTCAAGACAAAGTAAAGGAAATTTTTACTGATATAGATTTTGAAACTATTGGTGAAAGTGTAAATACCAATTGTGAGAATCCACAGTATATCTATAGTAATCAGTCTCAATTGTCTGAAACACGTGCAGTTTCTCTCAACGACAGCAAAAGTCAAACAACTGCATTTAGTTCATTTTCTCAAAGTTTCAATGAATCATTGTCAGCTACTTGTACATCAATTTTTAATGATCATATTTCTGATTGTGATGAATGCCAAGAATTTGAAAACATGTTAAGCAGTGGTTCTGATGAATACACACAGTCTTTAAAAATAGATAAACTTGAAGCAGATTTGGCATTTTGGTCACATTATTTTAACATCACTCAAAAAGCCTTTGGTGCTTTGTTGGCTTTATTACAAATTTTTTTCCCAGATTTGAAAAAAAGTCCAAAAACAATAATGCGATCTGAGTTTAACAAAAAAGAAGTGCGTGAAAATTCATATTATTATTTTGGCATAAAAGAAGGTATTGTTGATAAGCTGAAACACTTGTTTAATAGCAATAGTACAGAAAATCCGGTTATTTCATTACAATTTAACATCGATGGATTGCCTTTATTTAAAAGTTCAAATGTGCAGTTTTTGCCAATTTTAGGTTTAATTGAACAGTTTGAAGGATTAGTTCAAATAAATAGGGACCCATTTACAATTGCAATATACTGTGGAAATAGTAAGCCTACTTCTATCAATGCATATTTGAGAGATTTTGTTAATGAAATTGTAGAGCTTCAGAGTACGGGCATTATATATAATAAGATTTGTTATAAGATAAAAATTTCTGCTCTGATTTGTGACACACCGGCACGAGCTTTTATCAAATGTATTTAAGGGCATGGAGCATTTTATGGATGTGATAAATGTGAACAACATGGCGTTTATGCTTGTCGTGTAATATTTCCAGAAACATCTGCAGTTCTTCGAACAGATTTGTCATTCCTTGAAATGAAAAATAAGGAACATCATTTTGGACCAAGTCCACTAATTAATATTCCTTTTTTTGGCATGATATCACAAATACCAGCAGATTATATGCATATGGTTTGCCTTGGTGTAATGAGAAAAATGGTTTTTTTATGGCTCAAGCAGGGCTTGTGATGAAGAAAATCGTCAAGCGTGTTATATCGCGCTCGTAAAATTAGAATGCGTTTTCATCGAGCGTGATTATGTGCGCTCGAAATAACGTCGGCGAGCGCGATCATGAAAATTGCTGAAGGCGATGCTCATAAAAAGTTTTATTTTTTTATATCTTTTTTTATTTTTACATAATTCTTTCGTCAAAAAATGTTTGAATTAGTATCACGCTCATGAAACTACTTCAACGAAGTAGATTTTTATACTTCCAAACTTCTTGTATGTTGTCAGATCGCGATTTTATTTTTAACTATTTATGTTATAAAAAAATAATATCAAACAAAAACGCAACTTCTTATTGATTTTGTATTGAGGTATAATTTAGTGACTTAGTTTTGATTCGTTGTTTTGATATATGTATTTTAAAATGTAAAAACTTAATTAACGGTTAATGGTTTTTATATTTCTTGATATTTTTTATTGAAATTAATTATTTAATTTTTTTCTAAAATTTCTTTTTTAAATTACGTTTTTTTTATCTTAAAAAAATAACACAAGAATAATTTGAAATAATAATAAATTAGAATAATAACTTTCCATTTAATAAATGTTGACGTCATTACTTTGTTTCCTTTTCGAATGCGATTGCGAACATTCTAAACAACAGAATCGTTTTAAATTTGAGTTAAAATAAATAAAAGTTAATAAAAAAACCTATACTATAAACAAAAACTAATTTTAAAAATTACTGTATTATTAATATTTATTTTGATTATAAACGATGTGTGGAATATTACAAGCAATAAATCAAATAAATCTTACTTGATATTTTCACAAGATTAAAAATACTCTGCAGTTTCAATTTTCTTATAGTGGTTTTCTAATTTTCTATTCTTATTTTATTTGCGCATTTTTGTATTCACATCAGTCAGAACTCCTTACCACTTCCTTTTGTAAATCAAAAAGTTGTAACAGAACCAGTAGAGATAGATACAAGCAATCAATGTGATTTTGAAGTGATACCATTAACAGAGATTACAGTTGATGAGGTAGAATGCTTAGCATGCTTTGTTCCTTATATTGTATCTAACTCATCCAATAAAACAATTAGCGGGAAATGTGCTGCATTATCTACAACAACTAGTATTGGAATGGCTTGTAGCAGCATTGATGATAAATTTAGTTACAATGAAACAACGTTGTTAAATACTTCCTCCTCTGCTCAAACATCAAGCAGTGTCTTAAATAAAATATTTACCCTTTTGGTTGAGCTAAAAGGCACAGTTGCTAATCTAGAGAAGCAAACAACATACAACACTACTATGTTGCAGACTCTTTCACAGGTTGGGCAACAAGATGTTTGCAACATTTTTGAAACACTTAAACTTCCTGTGTGTGACCAAGATCAGCTTGAAGAGCTTGAAAATATTCTAACTCAAGAAAAATTAATTTTTAACACACTTGTAAGTTCTGAGATTGATATATTGATCTGAACTGTTTTAAAACAATATATATATATATATATATATATATATATATATATATATATATATATATATATATATATATATATATATATATATATATATATATATATATATATATGTAAATTATGTTAGTGTATTTTACAAATAGAGTGCTCAATGTTCTTAAAGAACAGAGCAATAATTAATTAGTAAAAAACACTTATCTAACTTTTATCTTCTACTCGGAGTTTCACCATCGCTGGATCATCAGGAAGCTATATATATATATATATATATATATATATATATATATATATATATATATATATATATATATATATATATATATATATATATATATATATACATATATATATATATATATATATATATATATATATATATATATACATATATATATATATATATATATATATATATATATATATATATATATATATATATATATATATATATATATATATATATATATATATATATATATATATATATATATATATATATATATATATAAAGATGCATCCGAAAGTGATGACCAAAAAGCCGTTGTTCACTATTTGGCAGGAGCTGCTGATCGTAGCAGTGGCAGAAAACAAAGAGTCATAAGAAAGTCTGTTGAGATATATTAATAGTTTTGAACATTGTTAAATACCAACCGTTGGGAGTATGGTTGCTATAATTGCAACCTGACATAAATTATGTACACGGATTGATTTTAAATTTTAGTTCTAAATTTTTCTTAAGGAGATTTTGATGACGACACAAAAAATTTATTGATAATAAAAAAAAAGTTGTAAAATAAGTAGCCCTTTATAAAACGTTTCAAAAGAAAATTTAATGTATATAAATCAAATCCTTTTGATTTTCTTATATAATCTGTCAAAAATAATTTACTATTTTTATTAACGAATTCTACTTTATAAGAATTATATTAATGGAGAAATCACCATTAAGTTAGCACGCTTATTTTTTCGATTTGTAAACTTAAAACGAAATGAATATATTCTTTTTTTCGATTTGTAAACTTAAAAATGAATATATTTTTATATATTTTTATATTCATTTTGTTTTAAGTTTACAAATCGAAAAAAAGGAGCGTGTTAACTTGATGGTATTTTCTCCATTCTAATAATCATTTTTTTCAATTTGTAAACTTAAAACAAAATGAATATATTCATTTTGTTTTAAGTTTACAAATCAAAAAAAGGAGCGTGTTAACTTGATGGTATTTTCTCCATTCTAATAATCAGAAACATTTTGTTGCCCGTTACTGATTCTGCTATGGTGAATCTACTATGGGCCTGCATTGGGCCTTAAATGATTTGCCAGTGGTAGCTGTTGAAACGCCAGCGCTTGCAATGGCTAGCCAGCCCTGGACTGTATTTAAGCCGATGTGCATGGCGGCACTGCGCCAGGTCTGGCAAACCAGGCCTGGTCGTGTTCCGCAGCCAGAACCGGACCGTTGTCGGGCCACATGAACGTTGTTACTTGGGTATATGAAACAAATCTCTTTTCTTCAGAAGAAAACCTATACCCTGAAAATAATTTTTATCGCAGTATTTTATCCGAAAATTACGGTTCGTATCATTTTCCTAGCCAACTAGAAGGGTTTCTTTTTAAGAATGTTCGCGAAAAAAATAATCGTATTGTAATTCTCCACCTCAATATAAGAAGTTTGAAATGCAATTTTGAAAAACTTGTAAATCTATTAGACGAAACTAAACATATTTTTAATATAATTTGTTTAACTGAAAATTGGATCACGGTAGATGAAATAAGTAGTAATTTTGATATTCCTCATTTTAAATAATTTCTATGGAGAGAAAACAAATAAGCGCGGCGGTGGTGTATTAATTTATGCTCACGCAAATTTTAAGTATTGTTTTAGGAATGGCTTGAGCGTTTAGGATTGCGATAAAGAAATTGTAACTATTGAAATTACAAACAATCAAACTAAAAACATTTTACTAAACTGTTGTTATCGGCCACCTGACTGCGTTAGCGAAAACCTGAGCTTGTTCTTACAACAAATCGTTAAAAAAGGAACCAATGATAAAAAAGAAAACTATATAGTCGGAGACTAAAATATGAACTGTTTTCTTTATAATGACGACCAAAAAATTAAGAATTTTTATGATGCAATTTTTGAAACAGGGTCGGTTACTTTAATAAATTGACCCACTAGAGTAACAATAAACACAAAAACTCTTATAGATAATATTATAACTACTGATATTTTCAATAATAATATACAAATAGGTATCAGAAAAACTGATATATCAGATCATTTTCCTCTATTCCTGAAACTTACTAAAACAAACCCATAAAGAAATTAATTATATTAATACCAAAACTACAATATTACATTATTACAAAATTACATTATTACATTAATAACAAAAAAGTAATAAGAAAACGCATTTATAATGAGGCTAATATTAAATTATTTAAAGACCAACTATCATTACTGCATTGGAAAAACTTAAATTTTGATGATAACGCAAATAATATTTATGAAACTTTCTTTATAACGGTTTTTTCTGTTTATGAAGTTAATTTCCCAATCGTAGAAAAAACAATAACAACTAAGAATATTAATACGCCCTGGATTACTAAGGGTTTTAAAAAATCATCCAGAATAAAACAAAAGTTATACATAAATTTTTTAAAAACAAAAACAGCTTTAAGCGAAAAAATTTATAAGAACTACAAAAACCTATTTGAAAAAATTCGCAAAAATCTGAAGAAAAATTATTTCTCACAATTATTCGATACATTTAAGAACGACACAAAGCGCACGTGGCAAGTAATGAAAGAAATTATTGGCGAAAAAAAATCATGCTCTGGTTTCCTGCCACAAATAGTTAGAGTCGATAACAAAAGTTTATATGAACCAAAAACTATAGTTCAAGAATTTAATAAATATTTCACTCATATAACACCAACACTGTCTGAAAAAGTCCTTAAGACCAAATCTTTGTTTACTATTTATCTAGAACCCTGGATAATTGTATTTGTTCAGATGAGTTATCTTCCGAATTAATGTTTAATGAGTTTGAAAGAGCCTTCAAATCTGTTTAAAAAAATAAAGCAATTGGAGCAGATCAAATTAATGGAAACGTGGTTATAGATTGCTTTGAACAACTTAAAGTTATTCTTTTTAAAATCTTAAGGGCTTCTATTAATCAAGGAGTATTCCCAGAACAATTAAAAATTGCAAAAATTATTCCTATTTTTAAAGGAGGGGACAAATTTGAAATCAGTAATTATCGCCCTATCTCTGCTTTCTCAACATTTTCAAAAATTAAAAAAAAATTATGATCAACGGAATATACAAATATTTTCATGATAATAATCAACTTCATATCGATCAATTTGGTTTCAAGAAAGATAATTCAACTGAACATGCAATTATCCAATTTGTACTTGAAATTTCAAAATCATTCGAAAAATCACAATATACAATAGGAATTTTTATTGACCAATCAAAAGCTTTTGATACGGTCGATCGCCATATTTTGATTTATAAACTCAAATACTACGGAATAAAAAATAAAATTTTAAAATGGTTTAAAGTTATCTATCTAACCGAAAACAATTTGTAGCATTTAACAATGATTACCAACCCACTTCTTTTTATAAAACCTGTGGAGTCCCGCAAGGTTTTATTCTTGGACCTCTCCTTTTTTTAATTTATATAAATGACTTAAATAAAGCTTCAAAACTAACGAGCATTATGTATGCAGACGATACAAACTTATTTTTTTCTATCTATGATATCGCTGAACTTTTTAAAACAGTGAACGAAGAACTTAGACATATATATCTAATTGGTTCAAGTGTAAAAAGTTAACCTTGAATACTAATAAAACAAAATGATTTTTATTTCATTCGATCACAAAAAGGCGATTTCTCCCATCAAAATTACCTCAAACTTTATCGATCAAAAGGAAATAAAAAGAGATTTTGTTACAAAATTTTTAGGTGTTTACTTTGATGAAAATATTACTTGGAATTACCATATTGATTATATAAGCGTAAAAATTTTTAAAAACATGGGGATCCTATATAAATCACGAATCTATATAAATAAAAAAGTCTTAATCCAACTTTATTACTCATTTATACATAGTTATTTAAATTATGCCAATATTGCTTGGGGAAGTACAGAAAAAGTTGCAACGTCTTTATCTCCGTCAAAAACGCGCAACTCGTATAATCAATTTTGCAAATCGCTTCTCTCATTCGAAGCTTTTTTTAATTGAAATGAGAATTCTGAATATATACGAGTTAAATGTATTTAATATTTTATGTTTTGTATATATGTCGATAAATAACTTATCCCAAGCTGTATTCAAAGATCTTTTCTCTTTTAAACCAATCAGTAAATATATTTTGAGAAATAATAACTTTTTAAATGAACCTTTTTGTTAAACAAACTTTAATCAATTTTGTATTACCTATCGAGCGCCACACCTTTGGAATAAAAATATTTTGCCAAATTTTAATTTTGAAGTACCTATTACTTTTTACCTTTTTTTAAAAAAAAAATGAAAATCCTCATTCTTTCATAAGATAATATATTGAGTTATTATTAGTAGTAAAAGTTAAAAATATATTTTGGTCTACTTTTTTATTGTTTATATACATGTTTACGTTTATAGAAGTTTATTCCTACTTACTTTATTCATTGTTCTTATACTTTTTACTTTTTAATTTATATGTTGGTTTACTCTTGTATAAAATTCTGATGAGAAGATCCTCATGATCTTTCTTCAGACACAGATTATTTATCTTGCCATTTTGTAAAAGTTTATTAATGTTTTTTAAATCTTATCTTCATTTTTTCATCATATTTTCATTTGTAACCATTTCTAACAACAAAAACGGCTAATTGCCAGCGTCAGCTGACAATTAGCCGTTTTTGTTGTTAGAAATGTCCACAAAGCGCTTACGTAGACTCAAATGGCTCATATGGACTCAAATGTTCAAAAAGTGTTCAAAGAAATACCGAACTATAGATCTGTTCCCAGTGGAACCGCATGCTTTTTGCCGAATGCATTATGGATCTTCCTAAGGGGTAATTTAAAATAGTGCTTTCATAGCAAATGCTGAGATAAAAACAACTTTTTGTTACTTGTTATGAAAATTTAAATACCGAATTCAAATGTTGGCTTTTAGTAAAAAAAAGATTAATGGAGATTATTGTTCTGTTTTTGCACAATAATCTCCATTAATCTTTTTCTTTCTCCGTAACTATCGGAGAAACGATGATGAAAAGAAAGCTTAGCATATTATAAGAAAAACAAATTATGTAACATAATGAATAATAACACATGTTAAAATAAGAAACTATGATTAAATGTTAACTAAAGTTGTATAAAATGCTTTGTTTTTAAAACAATATAGCAATGCATAGGTTTCATGAATAAATACACTATAAATTTTATAAAGTTTGTTTTAAATGAAAATGTTCATTATTTGTAATCTTTATCAACCATGATGAATTATATACAATTATCAGTTTTCTAACTAAAGTATTACGATATATATACTTGCAGTAAGTTTCTTTTTATGTAGCAAATGATGTAGTTCTTATACCAAGATCTCTAGAAGTCAATGGCGTATGGGAAAAGTTTTGAAACTTATTAGAGGAACTGATGGAAAAGTACGAGGTGCACATCTACAAATTTTATCCAAAGAAGGAATTCGAACAACCTGTTTTCGACCTATTCAAAAATTAATACCTTTCTAAATTAGTAACAACAATCCAAACGAAATGATTGAAAATAATAAAGTAATCGAAGATGAATCAGGTGTGATTGCTACCAATGAAATGTGCAGGTCAATTAGTATGCGGCCGACCAGACAGGCAGCGAGCGCAGGTGAAAATCTGCGGCGTTTAAAAGATTTATATTGTTAGTTGACAAGTCAACCTAGGGGTGCATGTAAAAAGTGTTATAATTTATTACGGCTTTTTGTTATTATATTACCGGTTTATCTGGAATTCTTGATTTGTAGAATTCAAAAGTTTTTGTCACGATTATATTATATAGTTAACATGAGGTTGTTAAGAAAGTATCAACCCGAGCTAAAGTTCTTCTCAGTTATTGTCTTAAAAAATAATTATTAAAACCATTTATTATAAATATAAAAAGTTTCAAAATTTCAAAATATTTGCAGAAATAAATCTTTCTTTAAACTAGGTTCCATAAAAAGATTTTGAAATGATATTTATTTATCAATAAAATAAAGTTAGTTATTCAGACTGACATAAAACCAAAAAATTGTCAAAAAATTTAATTTAGCAAAAACATATTACTTTGAAATAAATTTTAATAAACATACCCAGCTGCACAATCGCAATCTGCAGATTTTATTGCACCATGCTTTTTGTTAATCGATACCCAAATATTATAAACAGGTTTATTGCTTTTTTGTTCAGGTGAACAATAAGCAACAATATAGCAATACTTTGAGTCAGGGTTGATACCAAATGTTGGAAAGATGGTCTGATTTAAATAAACTTTTTCACCTCTAAAAGCTTTTCTAGCATTTCTTTTGTTTAAATATAACTGAACTTCTGCATAGGTTACATCTGGGAATAGCGAAGGATCAATAACTCAACCATAAGTTAATGATTTTGGGTCTATAACTAATTTTGATGAAGTTTTTCTTTTATTCAACTCGTCATTTTTAAATTCATTTTCTTCATCCTGAGCACTCTGCACTTGAACTTGCAAGTTCAAGCAATAAGCATAGTAAGCATTCTTTGCTTAAGTTGCTTTATTTCCGATTTGAATAATTAACCTTTTTGATAAAAAGTTCTGTAGGTCAGATATATTCCATTTTAAAAAGCCATCTTCAGTCTTCAGTCAGTGTCTGTAATTTGTTTGGAAGAACATTTCTTTCCTTTTAAAACTAAAGCTAAATTTTCATTACTTGCACACAAATTTTCATCAAATTTATTTTCTTCTAAATCATTGGAGTAATAACCAGAGACATTATTTGAAAAGAATTTTAATAAAAGGGGTGTATACGAATACTGCACCAGACCACAACGGACTACACCGGACCAACGTCGGACCACACCGGAGTATAAAAAACAATCTTATATATATATATATATATACATTATATATATATATATATATAAATATATATATATATACATTATATATATATAAATATATATATATATATTTATATATATATATACATTATATATATATAAATATATATATATTATATATATATATATATATATATTTATATATATATATATATATATATATATATATATATATATATATATATATATATATAAATATATATATATTACTTTTAATTATTAATTGATTAACAATAGAATTAAATAAATTTGGTTAATAAGTTTGGTCATTTGTTTTTATAATTTTTTAAAAAGTACATATTTTCATGTCTGCATTTAGAAATTAGTTCAGTTTTTTTTATTTAGTAAATTTTTTTTCTTTCTAAATAAGTAATAATTTCAAACTTCTCTAGTAAACAAAGTATACATTTTTCGGAAATGTTATTATAGGTAGGCGCAGTTTTTAGAATAGTTTTTAAACTAGACCAGTTTAATTTAAAGTTAATATTTTTTTCTTTTAGTTGCCAAATATATTTTGACAGCATAGTCTCTTTTGAGTACTTTTCATGATTTTTTCATTTTTTAATGAAGTTGATGGAACTTTCTGGTCTGTCCCAAAAATTAAAACTTGATTTAAAAATGATAAAAAATCATTCCGCGTCACTGATGTATCAAAAAACCACTCTAAAAGTAAAAAATAGCTAAGTAAAAACTCAGTAAACAATGTTAACTCAAATCGTCATCTTGCCCCGTATGCGGGGCAAGATGACGATTTGAGTTAACAAAGTTTAAAACTTTAAGAAAAGAAAACTCTATGAAGCTATAAACGCCTCAAAAACCATCATCACAAATTCTTTTTTATTAAAAAAGTAATACACATAAAGGTGTAACTTTTAAAACTAATAAGTTATACATTTATATCGGTCAATGCAAAAAAAAACAGTAACAACCTAGTAACCAGTTTGTAGCAAACTCTAACGCAACAAAATAAAACTATTGTCAAACAAATATTGTATTTCGTAATAAAATAATAACTGAACAATACAAGAATAGCAAACAGTACAAGTAAACTTCCGTTTAATATAGATTACGGACAAGCCATCTTGCCCCGGTCATCTTGCCCCAGGCTAATACAATCTTTAAAATGAATCAGAATCAGTACATAATCAAATTATCATAGCCTAATACTTCTTGTATGGCTTCCAGTTTCATCAAATTAAATAAAAATTTCTCGCTTACCTTTAGCTGGTGATGTAGCGATGTAATAAATCAAATAAAATGACGATAAAAAGTGTTTTTCTCAATGTCGGAAAAACTTTTTTAATACTTAACTTTCGTCACAAAAATAATATTTAAAAAGAAACCATTGATAAATCTAGTAAAATTAATCTACTTCCTTTTCAGCTAAAGTCAACTGTTTTATTTAGTTTTGCTTAAGAGATAACTGTAGGTCGTCATCTTGCCCCATTCGTCATCTTACCCCATGTTCCCCTACTATTTTACAATGCTTACTATATAACTAAACAAAAATTATTTACAAGTATACTTTATAATTATACAGAAATGTGATTTATTTTACTATAGGAGGATGAATCTTGCCTAAATACATTGAAATTTGATTGATAGCATGTTTAATTTGTATAGTAAAGATTAATAAAACTGTGGAGAAAATGAAGAAAAAGAAAATGCTTTATTTAACAAGAATGAAAATATTGCAAGAAAGAAAAAGATTTAGATTGAAAATAAATAAATTAATAAAATCAGCAGTAGTCTTTAGTAGACTGTTGGCATAAAAAATTTAACCGATTTGTCTGGAAGAAATAGAAATCGATTTATTAAATTCTTTTGTAGTAAAATTATTATTATTCGAAATACATTATAAATCCATGACAACAAATAAAAGATAATTAGTTGAATTAACAAGTAATTTACATAAATTTATTAAAAGCAGCTAAATAAGTTTAAAGATTACAGTAATAGTCCAATGTTTATATACATCAAAATGAATTGGAAAAACCTTTGCGATTGGTTTTGAAAACATCGTTTGTGATATTATTGGAGTAGAAGTTTAGATTCTAATAATAAACTTTTGTTAAATAGGATTTGATTTGTATTGAAATTATCTTTATTTAATTTATCATATTTTTTTATTCATTTTGTTTTAACAATAATTATCCAGTCAATTGATTTAGAGTTACTTAAATTTTTTGATATGAAACAAAAAATATTAGCAAAATAGCAACTAAGATACAGCTGTTGTAAAAAAAATTGATTGAGTTATTAAAAACAATGATGAACAGTATTGATCATCACGGGCGGATTCAAAGGGGGGTAAACGATGTAACTACCACCCTAAGAAATGTCTTACTTCAAAATAATATTGATAAAATTAAAAAAAAATTTAAAAAATGTTACTTGTTGTTACTAATTATGTTATATTAATGCAACATTTTATTTTTTTGATTTTTTTTTATATCCATTTAATATATTTATTCGTGTTGATCATTCAATCTTTGTACCAATCCCACGATCATTTAAGAAGATTAACGAGGATTTAAATCAAAATATCACTTCCAAAAAATATATTTTAGGAACATTGATTGAACAGAAAAAATACCCAACAATTGCTATTAATAAGATTGGAAAATTAGAAACGTCGATATCTTCTATTTCAGGCAGAAAAATTTCATTGCATGAAATACGCAAAAGGATTTTAGAAGATCATATATCACAAAAAATCATTCGAAAAAATCCAACAAGCATATATAGAAGAAATTTGATAATCTGGTCAGATCATGCTTCGATTTTGAACTTTGGTCATTTATAACTAACTGTTAAATCCATTTATGATGAGAAACTTTACTATAATGACAGAGAAATGTTTTCACTAACTGGTAACTGTTATAACGTTCAAGAATTAGTGGAAACGCCTCATTTATTGGTATTTGGATGCATAAATGACACAATTGCAGGGATCTTATATAGAAACTAGATTAGAAGACATTAAAGATTTGCACATTTCCCTAAATATTGAAGGGAAAGTAGTTTACGACGTCTTACGATTTTTTCACGATAATTTAATAATTTTAAAATATGTTGTTATTGTTTACATTTTAGTTAATTAAAAGTAGGGGGAGTCAACACTTTGAATGAAATTGGAACATGACAATCAATTTAAATTTAATAATTTTTTTTATTTTTAAAATAAATACATTTTTGTACTTTCCACAAATATTAAGAACTTTTAAGAGATAAAAAAAAAGCATTTGAAAAAACAATAATTTAAAATAGCAATCTTTAGGAGATAATGATACCATCTTTCCAGGTGTATTTTACTTAAGTATCATAAAGGTCATATCTTAATGTACTAAAGTAACTTAAGTAAATTAAGATATGACTATATCTTAATTTACTAAAATAAATTTAGTAAATTAAGATATGAACTGCTGAATAAAGTTTTATCATTTAGGTGATCATGCAGAAGTACAATTTGAAATCTACGTGGTGGCCATTATCCATGTTTATGCAGCTATAATCTACATGGTGGCCATTATCCATGTTTATGCAGCTATAATCTACATGGTGGCCATTATCCATGTTTATGCAGCTATAATCTACATGGTGGCCATTATCCATGTTTATGCAGCTATAATCTACATGGTGGCCATTATCCATGTTTATGCAGCTATAATCTACATGGTGGCCATTATCCATGTTTATGCAGCTATAATGTTAGCCAATTTAAAATTGTTTATTTGCATAGTATCATATCATTAGAAGAGAGAAGGAAAAAAGTAAAGTAACATTGCTTTTAATTAAGTTACATGTCGAGTTTTGTGTATTAAACAAATTTAAACTTAAATTTAAGTTAATTCTATCTTAAATTAAATAAACAGATTTTACCTCTGACAGAATAGAATGAAATTATATTTATTGGAAATATAAAAACTAAATTGTTAACGAAAACTGTAAAAAACTACTTCATAAATTTAAACTATTTTTAAATCTGAAATTACATTCCACTATAATTTTAAAAAACAGCATAATTATGTCTTAAATATTTATAAACACACTACTTATAACAAAATAATTAAATATTTTTTATATCGCTAACTGTAAATTTAAGGTTGTTATTGGTCCTGAAAGAAGAACAACAAAAGCAATTGCTCCTTTTCAAAAACTTAGCATTTCCAACCTTGATTTGGAAATATTTGTACGCAAACTGAATAAAAATATTGGATTGAAAAGAACCAAAAAACAATCAGAACAACTTCTAAAGCAAAACCCTGCTGGTGTTTCCAGAGCTCCTGCTTTGTGCTTTGGCAATGAATTTAAGTACTCTTGTTTTCTCAAATCTGGATAACTATAAGGTCAGTCCTATAGAGCCACTTCACGACTTTAAAGGTCATTTAAAAAACATTTGGGATGTTCTTCTTGAAATATTAAATTTTTCAGAAAAAATTTTTTTCAAAGATTGCCTTAAATTATGCTTTGGCGAAAAAGACAATGTGCGAGAGGCTGATTATAGATTATCTACTATTGTTGTATACGATTCCTTGAAAGAGATCTGCACACCAAATGTAAAAGTATTTTTGCAGAATATTATGGAACCAGTCAAATCTGCATATTTACCACCACAAAGCAGATCACCACAGGCAATCCTTCGATTATATAACTTGGCACTTCAACACATCCTTTATTGTTGTTTAGTGATAGGAAATAGTCCTAACAAAACCACTAAGAATAAACCTTAAGGTATATATTATCATTCAATCACAACTCATTTACCAGAAGTTGCACACATTATTTCACCTAGTTCGCTGCATACTGAAAATGAAGAGCAGACGTTCAGCAAAATCAAGCAAATTAGTTTGAACACTTCTTCAAGAAAACTGGAGTTAATACGCGATAACAGTATCATTCGAATCTAAGCTGAACAAAAGTTTTTAGAAGATATCAATTTTAATAAATTAAAACTATGCTCAATTTTTAAAATAACAAAGTTTAGTAAAACAACAGGTAACAATAAAATGTGTTCAACTATAATCAATATTAATTAAAATATATATACATTACAATTCCACCTTGAGCGATAAGGTTACAAATGTATACAATTCCACCTTGAGCGAATAAGTGATTTTATGCTATGTGGTGAAGAAGTTTGGTGGCATTTAGAAAACAACATTATTTTTCATGATGGAGAAAGTGATCCTGATATTATGGGTATAGGTTCAAATTTAATGAATTTTGATAAAAACAATTTACAATCAATAAAGTTACATTTAAGAACCTGTTGGGAAGCGTGTATTGCAAAGAAAGTCAGTTTGCCTCTTGATCAAATAAATTGATTAACGGATGTAAGGAATGTTGAAGAACTTATTTTAGTATGCTATACTTGACTCTAAATAAATTGTTAAAATTAAACCTAAAATTACAGAAAATAATTTTTGTTATTCACAGATTTATACAGTTGATATATGTGTATATATATATATATATATATATATATATATATATATATATATATATATATATATATATATGTAAACCTTTTGAAAATGCCAATCAATTATGCAATTGTCGACAAACCACCTTATGCCTACTCAACGGAAAGTGCCTTACAAAAAATATTATTTATATTTGTATAGTAAAAACTCACCAAGAAGAAGAAGAAGGATATTATTACATTGGGCTTACTGAGAAAACCTTCAAAGATAGATGATATAAACATAAAAACTCCTTTGTTTATGAAAGTAAGGCAAGCTCCACTGAACTTTCAAAATTTGTGTTAGAGTGCAAAAATAAAGCTTTAGAACCTATATATATTAAAATGGAATATTCTCGATCAAGCGGAGCCATTCAAACATGGTGGTAAACTTTGCAATTTACGCTTGGCAGAAAAATACCACATTATCACATCACCATTAAATTTACTTAACAAATGAACCGAGCTTGCATCAAAATGTCGTCATAAAAATAAATTTTTTAATTAAAAACTTTAATGTCATCAAGGCGGACACTCCATAGCATTTTTTGTATATAATTTTTGTCGTTACTTTTTTGTTGCTGTTACATCTGATGATTGCTATTGCGTGAAACTTTAAGTAATGTAATTGAAATATATAATAATAATTATTTAGTTTTCACTATATATATATATATATATATATATATATATATATATATATATATATATATATATATATATATATATATATATATATATATATATATATATATATATATATATATATATCCTTGCGGCGAACGTGACGTCACATTAACTAACTAAACGGCTACCATTATGATATGGGGGCAAACATTGCAAAAATGGTAAAAAAATGCTGTGTTTTTTATTGTTCAACCAATGTCTAAAGTCATCTGAACTTGAGTTTTTGTATTTTTCCTGCTGATCCAAAGAGAAGAAGATTGTGGCTTAATGCTATATATAGAATTGATTCATCTTGCAAAAACAAACTCTGGTCGCCAAATACAAAACTTATCTATGTGTGCTCAAAACATTTTGTATCTGGTAAGTTTTGTATTTAAATCATGTAAATATTTGAACACAAATTTGTCTTTAACTTATTTTTTTTGTTTTTATATTCCTATTCATAGTAAGTATGTTTTTCTTTCAGGAAAAAAAGAGAATTTTAAAGAGCATATTTACTATGTTCCATCACTGAATATGTTAGGTGCTAAAAAAAATATAGTGGAATCATCCCAATGACATAACCGATTGTTGTCACTAAATGAAAGGAGAATAAATAGATTAAAAAATTCTCTTGGTATATAGTTTATATTGTTGCTTAAAATGTTTTTGTAAAAACTGTTTATGTAATAATTGCAATTTATTTTTGTTATGCATTAAAACTAAGCATTTATAAATTATGCGTTTGTTGCTCTTTTTTTAGATAAAATAATGTTAAATACCTCGTAGAGCACAAATTTTATTAATATGAAATATCAAATTTATTTGTACAACTTTTGCTTGCTAATAAAATAGTTGAATCAGACCATATTTTTTTTAAATGCCTGTGTTTGTTATTTTAAATGCCTTTATTTGTTATTTTAAATGCCTGTGTTATTTACTATATACCTGAAACATACAAATATTTTTTTAGAATATCGTGTACAAAAAAAACTCAAGTTGATGAAGTCAGTGAACAAATAAATATTAACAATGCGTTGACTGGAGTGGAGGATGTTAGTGTCTTGAACAAACAAGAAACAACAACTGAATTTAGTGAAGACATTGGTTTTAAATTGTTTAGCAAAGACATTGGTTTTGATTTGATAACAGATTCACCAAAACAGTGCACAAATAAATTCAACAACAACAATTGAGAAGCAACATTTGAGAATCCAAAAAGAAATGCAATATACGTAGAAATGAATAATTTATGTGAAGAAACATATAATTATCGTTAAGAAGTATCAGATTTGAATTTAAAGACAAATTCTCCATTTAGTTATGCAAACATTAACATGTATATAGAAAAGTGTGTAACATTAACAGGTTTAGAGTTTGATGTTTTGGAAAAACTTTTACTATATTTGATTGCAAAAGTTAGCGATGGGAGAAATTCAAAGGAAGAAATGTATAATCAAATCATGGTATGTATAATTAAATTATACATACCATAATTACACCTTTGAAAATATTGCTTTCACATGCAACATTGCAAAACAAATAGCCATAAATTATTTTTGGAAGTAGATAGATATTATGTATTTAAAGTTGAATTGCTTAATCAAAATGCAAAAACGAGATCACTTGTTTGGCATTATTCCTGCAGTTTTCAAAGCAAAGTTCCCAAGTGTAACATTAATGATTATTAGACTTGATTATCACTACTTCTAATCATTCACTAAAAGCTAAGAATCATGTTTTAAACTAAAACATATATTTATTGTTGCATTTTTTATCTTTAGGGTTGTTCTTAGGTCACAAAAACAATCTCACAAAGTAAGTTTCTTCTTTGTTCTTTATTCGGTCACATTTTAAATTACTTTTTTATTTTTCACATTAACATAATACATAAGATATTAATGTGTAAATAATGTTTTCAACATTAATTGGTTCTATTTTCTTTAGTAGAGTTTCTGCTGTTGTCACTGGTTTAAGAGAGTACCTCCATGAACGAAGTTAAAAAGTCCTAAATGTGAAGCATTTTCTAAAAGCCAAGACGGAGTATCGTTAACCCTCATACCATTTACTTTAAACTTTATAAATAATGTTACAATGTTATAATTCAAATTGTTATAATTAGTAATTTTGATCATTTCATTATTATACTGTGAAAAATATTTTTTATTTATAACATTTATTTCACATATATTAAAAATATGCAGAATAGATATTACACTGTGGAAAGTTTAAAGCAAAATGTTTAGTTTTCAAATATTATTAGCAATCAATATGTAGTATTTTTGTTTTATTTACTGACTAGTCTGTAAACAGTGCAATAATTTCAAAATGATGAATTAATTGAACTCTATGATTCCTTTTTACATATTTGCACAGGTTAATTGTAATTTAACGCTAAATTTCGTTCAAGTAAAATCTCTTCAGCCTGTAAAATAGATTGTTCTGTCTAATCCCGACAGATTTTAAAAAGAAATTTTATATTATAGTTTCTTTTTTACATATTATAATCATTATTAAAATGTAAAGTAATTGTAGCGTTTGAAGTTGTTGTCATTAAGCAAATAAACAGTCATCACCTGTTCCTTGAGGTTCTTTTTTCGGACTTTCAAGTGCAATCCCCGTGTAATTTATGTATTACTTATTGACATAGGTATTTTATATTATTTATAAGTATTTATAATATAGTAACTTGATCAAAAGTACGTAAGGCAAGTAATTTGATCTATTCCTTCAGACCGGTTGTGTGGACACTAGGGCAATTGCAGCAAGTACTTGAAGTACACATTTATGACTACGCAAAAAAAAATTTCTTTCTTTTAATTACTATGAAAGTAATTAACATCTTTTAAAGGGATCGCAGTTAAACAGACTACTTAAAGGTTAAAAAAAAATTTCTTACTTTTAATTACTATGAAAGTAATTAACATCTTTCAAAGGGATCGCAGTTAAACAGACTACTTAAAGGTTAAAAAAAGGCTACATATTAAACACACTATTAATGTGTTTAAAAAAACTATTAATGTGTTTAAGTAAACACACTAATACTGTATTAGTGTGTTTACTTAAGTAAACACACTAATAGTATTAGCGTGTTTAATATGTAACCATATATAAAATTTCCTGTAATAAACTTTATTAGTTGTATAAAAAGCTTATCTATTAAATCTAACTTATTTTGATAACGTTCAGTAGCCTCTTTTGATAGTTTTTCTTGATAATCATAATACATTTTCAAAGCGTTTAAGTAGTGTTGTACTGAAATCAACGCGTTTGTTTGCCCCCATATCATAATGGTAGATACTTTTATTTTTTAATTACGCAATGATCACGTGGTTTTTTCGCCGCAAGAATATGGTATATATATATATATATATATATATATATATATATATATTTTTATATTTAAATATATATATACATATATATATATATATATATATATATATATACAACCCTTAGATGTTGTCCGAAAGTTTTTTCGATATTTTGTTGACAAAAAGTAAAAATTAAAATGCAAGACCGGAATTTTTTTTTTTTAATAATGATAGACTGCCTGCCCCAACCAAACCCTCAGTCGATGTAGCAGCACTCCCTTGCGGGTCAGGCTATTTGTCAGTCGATGTAGCAGCACTCCCTTGCGAGTCAGGCTATTTGTCAGTCGATGTAGCAGCACTCCCTTGCGAGTCAGGCTATTTGTCAGTCGATGTAGCAGCACTCCCTTGCGAGTCAGGCTATAAGATAGTCGATGTAGCAACACTCCGCGCATGATTTACAGAAAAAAAATAAAAATAAAAACATTTTATTAAAAAAAATAAAAATAAAAACATTTTATTAAAAAAAATAAAAATAAAAACTTTGTTTATATTGTTAAAAACATTCAAAATGTTATAAAAACATTCAGAATGTTTTTAAAAACATTCCGGTCAATTAAATTTGCGTTTTTGTGGTTTTTTTAAAAAACGATTAATTTGTAATTAAATTAATGGTTTTTACTTTCGTCCAACACGGAAATGTTGGACGAAAGTTAAAAGTAATTAAAAGTGACGTATATGTTGGCGTAAGAATCACTTTTTTCCTTCCGCTCTTCCCAAAGCCAACAAACTATAGATCTATATATATATATATATATATATATATATATATATATATATATATATATATATATATATATATATATATATATATATATATATATATATATATATATATATATACTCAAAAAATTAAAGATTGCATAGAAAACCTTCCTGTTGGACTTAATTAGTTACCGCATTATTATAAACGTTTAGAAAAATCCCGCGGGATCTGAACGGCACAGTTTTACGTCACCGTCAGATAAACGAACACTGGCCATAGACTTCATGAGTAATAAGTTATGATGGTCGCCAAGCCCGAGTCGAACTAAAATTCAAACTTAAAATGGATTAATTTTTTTCAAAACAAAAATGTAATTCAAAAAAAAAATTATTTTTGAAATTGTTTATTCGAAAACGTCTCTTTACTAAGTAAAGTTTTCTCTATAGGTTATTATAAGTTTTAAACATAGATGGAAACACTACTCATTTAATTAAATGAGATTAAATAAATTCAATTAAATGGTGTTTCAGTGTCGTAAGAATTTAAAACAATAATATTAATAGTAAGAATAATAATCATGATAGTAATAATAATGATAAAAGTAATGCAATTTTTATGAAAAACTTCGATGAAATTCCTGCCAAATTCAACTGTTTAAAATGTTATGCTAAGACATTTCACACAAAATACATATTAGTAATAGAGTTTCTTACTAGTTTAAGGAAAAGTTTGTTGAAAGTTTCCGAAAGCCTTTAAAAAAAACCCCCATACATATTATGTAATTATTAAGAGATATGTAAAACGTGTAAAATTTATATTGTATGTGTAAAAACAGTAAAATTTAGCAGGAACTTTACTACTTGCATTTATTTGAACATACATGCTATTCTTCCATTGGGTTACTTTGAAATTGACTAATCTTTACAAGTTTAGAACTGCTAATCGAAAGATCTTTAATCAAAGAGCCTTGGCAAATTAGCTTTTATTTAAATTTTAAAAATTTAGTGTAGCAGAAAATTAATTTAGAAGAAAATTAATTTAGGACAGTTTAGAATACTAGGCTTTACCTTGGAATTAATCAAGTAAAAATAGCATTGTTTTATTAGCTGTGGGACAAAATTGGTTTTTTCTATAACCAATTACTAA